>NC_082707.1:207535015-207582228 GCF_030144855.1 Hypanus sabinus
CACGGTTATGGTTATCTGACTGTGTACAACCCAAGGGTCCAGGGTGCGTGTTTGTGTACGTACTGAGCCCCGTGGACCTGCGCTGGCCTCCGAGGATTTTTAGAGCACCCGAATAGGTTAATTGCTGTTTCACGTGAGTCCTTAATGGTTTAGAGGTCCTTGTGTTTATATCCAGCGACTCACTCCTTTCAAAGATTCAAAGCACATTTGAAATGCGATCTCCTGGCGCTTTCTGTATTTGGATAGGCTCCGTGTCGCTTGTGGATGTCCGATTCGCACTAATCGCAGGGTCCCAGGTTTGAGAATGTCGCGGTGTCGCTGGGCTGAGTTTGGAATTATTCTGAATAACCCCTCGTCGCCGTCTGTCTTTCCTCTGCATTGCCAGCGCACACCGTGACAATACATCAGATAAATGAAACAAAATACTACCACAACACGTCAATAAAATATAATTCAAAGTGCGCAGCACGGATAAACAGCACACAGTTCGCTGTCACAGTGACGAGATCCCAGGGGTGGCAGGGTCTCACAGCTGTTACCCAGCCTGGCGGCCCTAGTGCTGATGCCCCTGCACCCCCTCCCGGACAGCGATGGGTCAGAGAGATGGCGCTTCAGGTAAATGTCACAAAACCCTAGCGATCCTCTCGGCAGTTTTTGCTGTCCTCTGTACTATCTTGTGGCGGGATGACATGCACATGATACCGCCAGGCAGGAATCTCTCGACGGTGCTCCTGTAGAAAGTTGTTTAGCTGGAGACGGGAGCCTCGCTCGCCTCAATCTCCTCAGAAACTGTAGACACTACTGTGCCTTCTTGGCTAATGAGAAGGTGTTATGGGTCCAGGTTAGATCGTCTCTTACGTGCAGGTGTTTGAACGGAATACAGTACCTGTTCGCCCCTCCCTGATGACAATCTCCCTCCTTTGGTCCCACCGGTCGCCCATGGATACTGCATCCTGCGGGCCAGGACAGTGCGACATGTCCGGGGTACAGGCTCGCTCCACCTCTCTCCACGCAGCTGATGAATCCGAGGACCGATACAGTTGGACACCAGCAGCGTCGCAGGAGACGCCAGTCATCGTGAACTCAACCCAGGACTTCAACTCTGAATTTGCCCTTACGGCTAAAAGGCACCAGTAACCCACCTTTGCCCGTTCTGTTCGTAGAAACGGTTCCGCCGGCTTCAGCAGGCCGAGAGCTGGACTTGGTTGTCAGAGGCTGTTGCAGTTGCAAGAGCATTTAATAAGTAGTGGGAGCTCATCCCCACTACCCTCGCCAGCAATAACTGCCCTTGAATTCCACGACCCCGTCTCATTTCTGCTTCCACCAGGATATGCAATTATTCTGGTTTGTCACTGTCACCCCGAAAGCCGGGACCTGCCGTGGATTTTCACCCCGCGCCCACGTTCAGCAGATTCTTTATTGTTGTTCTGCTTTTTACTTTTTGGCTTTGGGATCACGGATTTGTTTCGGGAAACTAACGAGGGGCAGTTTAAAGATGCCCCTATATATCAACTCCACTTGGAAGTGACAGGGAGCGTTTGTAAAATTGTCTGCTCCTGCCCTGAGCGATGTTCTGCCCCGGAATGTCTACCTTCCGTCTGACACAGCTCACAGTCTATTGTCTTATATGGTCAAACAGTCCCTTGGCGTCTGGAAGCCAAAAATAAACACGTGCGAGCGCAGATTGGAGCCCGGCTGTTCACATTGACACAAAAAAAAAGAGACTGCGGGGGGACAACAAGATGACGGGCTTCTCTTATTCCCAATACTTCTCTCTCTTTTATTCTCGTCCCTCTCTCAGGTCGCCTGTGACCGGCGCTGCTCCCTCAGCGAACCCTCCGAGGTCAGCTTTCTCCAGAAGATATGACGGCCGACCCTTCCCTGTGTCCAAACCCGCAACGTAAGTGTTCCGGCGCGGGAGGTCGAACGCGAGAGGTGAACAGTAACAACGAGCGTGCTCGGGTGTGCCGGCGCCTCAGATTCTGCCAGCTTGAGCTGCGAAAAATAATACAGTGATAATAATTAAGCAATTAATTCAAATAGTAGAACTGTTTTCCAATGATGTAAACATGAACTTTGGACTAGATAGGTGAAGAATATTAAACATAAAGAAGGGGGAATAGAGCTGGGAGAATGTAAAACAGCTGCAGGGTACGGTACAGCTGATGGATGAATATGGAACATATATCAACAGGCAAAGAAAACAGATCATAGTGTGATAAGGGGAAAAGTTTCAACAGAACTTACCTCAAGGCTTAGGAAAATCTGCCAAACAGAGCTCAGTGGTAAAAATATAACAAAGGCAACAAACACATTTACTGTTTCTTTAGGCATATTTTGGAAACTTACAAAGAAAAATAATAACTGAAATGAGAAACTTTAGAAAACACCGTGTACGCTAGAAGGTGCAGAGATTCACACTGCCTCGGGCAGGAGGACGAAGAATAACAGATATAGAAAATTTACACAACTGTCAGATAAAATTCCTAAGAATATTTTTTCTTGAAAGAAAACAGGATTCAGCACTCCAGATGAACATATGCAATTCTGATAAGAAGCACACGCACTAAACTTAAATGAAAGCACAACCCAGAAACATGAAGAAAGAGTTAACCGGTGACGGGCTTGACCCTCCGTGGAAGTCATTCCCCTGGTCTGAGCAGACTAGGTGTCGACTAGATGTTGACAAGGCAGTGTCGAGCGCCTGGCTCAGAGAGCAGTTCTCCCCAGAAACAGAAACAATCCAACACATTACAGCAGTTTAACTCAATCTGATTACTAACACAAGCACAATCAAGTGGCAAACGTCATTCATTAAAATCTTACTTTAAGATATAAACCCATAAAAGACACCATAGCCGATCATAATCAGTCCTATAACCGATCCATTATTACAGACTGGGCAATCCAGAATAACCATCCAGAGATAATATTGCAGCATAAACAAGCAAGAGCAATATGACAACACGTAACACACAGAAATCACTAACCGGAAAACACCAGAAACACTCAGAATTAAAAAAGGAAATTGAAAGACTGTGGAACATGAACAGGGTATACATTGTCCCAACATTAATATCTACAACTGGTATCACCCCAACATCACAACACAATAGCATTAAACAATTAGGCCTACAGAACAATATTCATGTAAACTTCCAGAAAGCCACAATGCTAAACATCACTAGAATAGTCTGAAAGTTCCTAGCAATTGAGAAATGAGTGTGCTTGGCTATGCCTGTGCCTCAGGTTTTACCAGCTTGAGCTGAGAAAAAATTTAATACTAATAATAACTTACTTATGGAGCTCTTTGACAGAGGATGTAGTTCAAAAATGTTTTATGATGGGATAAAGTGCAAACATGTCACAGATGGCTGTAGAAGCCAAGTCATTGGGTATATTTAAAGCAGGTTCCTGATTAGTCAGGGTGGAAAAGGTTGCAGGGAGAAGGCAGGAGAATGGGGTTGAGAGGGATAATCAATCAGCCATGATAGAATGGCAGAGTCGGTGCGATGGGCCAAATGGTCTTACTTCATCAGGTCATTTTTTATTCCAGGGAGCCTGATCCTGTCACCGTAGCAATTAGTAAGGGAGACGAAGAAGCTCTGAAGAGAATGATACAAGCAGGGAAGAAACTTTGCATGCCAAATCCTGATGGTTGGATCCCTCTGCATGAAGCTGTCTTTTACAATAAACCAGGATGTGTGAAATTGCTGCTGTCAGGTGAGTAAGTGACTGGGTGACTTCAGGAATAACTGGACTGCAGTTTTAATTTCATGATGTACAACCTGACGGGGAAGGAACATGGCAAAGGAATTGAAAGCCATACAGTTTGGGAGAGAGTTAAGAGGAGGTTCATGAGAGTGATCCCGGAATGAAATGGTTAACATATAAGGAGTGTTTGATGGTCCTAGGCCTGTACTTGCGGGAGATTAAAAGAACGATAGATACTTTATTGATCCCAAAGGAAATTATAGTGTCACAGTTGTATTACAAGTGCACAGATATAAATATTAGAAGAAGAAAGAATAAAAGGTAAGTTATCACAAACAGTCTAACAGGAGGGGTTATAACTTCCCCAATTATAGGTTGACTCATTATAGAGCCTAATGGCTGAGGGTAAAAATAACCTCATAAAGCGCTCTTTGGAACAGCACAGTTGTCTTAGTCTATTTCTAAAAGTGTTTCTCTGTTCAGCCAAGGTGACCTGCAGAGATTGAGAAATATTGTCCAGAATTGCCAGGATTTTCTGTAGGTCTCTTCATTCTATCACAGTTTGACTCCTATAACCAAGCCAGCCTTTCTAATCAGTTTATTGTACCTGTTGGCATCACCCGTGTTGATACCATTATCCCAGCACACCACTGGGGACAAAATTGTACTGGCATCAACAGACTTGTTGTTGAGGGGGAATCTCTGGAACCTATCAAATACTGAAAGGCCTAATAGAGTGGATATGGAGAGGCTGTTCCTTACGGTGATGGCACCTAGGACCAGAAAGCAGAATGTCAGAACAGTGGGACGTCCATTTAGAACAGAGATGAGGAGGAGTTTCTTTATTCAGTGGAATTCATTGCCACAAAGTGCTGTGTCAAGTCATTGGATATATTTAAAGTATTTTTGATTAGTCAGGCATTAAAAGTTATGGGGAGAAGACGAGAGAATGGGGTTGAGAGGAATAATACATCAACCATGATGGAATGGCAGAGGAGACATGATGGGCTGAGTGGCCTAATTCTGCTTGAATGTCTTATGGTCTTAACCTACTAACTGGTACGTTTCTGAACTTTGGGAGGAAACTTGGGCACCCAGAGGTCATGGGGAGATGTACAAATTCCTTACAGATTGCTCTGGAATTGAACTCACACTCCGACGCCCGGAGTTGTAATAGAGTTGTTCTAACTGCTAGGCCAAAGAGCTTTTAAAGTGAAGGATAACATATGCATTGCAACCTTGGAATTAGTCCAGGTATTAAGGGAGACTATGTTGTAAACATGTAATAGATAATACACAGCTAGATTAAGGGTACACAACAGTATCAGTGTAACATACACAGAATAAACAGTGTGCAGGATTGAAACTAGAGAGTGGGAATAGTGAGAGAGAGTCTCATAGAACTCACATCAGAGAGAGCAGGAAAACCTCATCAGAGCCGGCATACCTAGAAGAGACTCCCAATGGAGCATACAACGGAGATACGAAGGACTGCCAATGCAGATTCTAGCATCTGGAATCTCTTCTCTCTCCACTGAGTGTATGCATACTAAGGGCACTGAGTTGGAGTTCCTTGTGGGCAGGAGAATGAGGTCCGATGACCTCCTGGGTATGCGAACTGGTGGGACTGAAGTTTGAGGCCTAGTGTTCAGGGATCTGACATCAGCGAGTTTGGAGCTTGAGGCCTAGTGATCAGTGATCAGTGGACCTGGGTTGATGCAGAGGATCGAGGTCTGAGGGTTGATTGGAAACCTGGTGTTACGATATGAGGGTTTTGACCAAAGAAAAAAATGGCTAAGCACTTTTGTACAAGGGTGCTTCTAAGGTGTGTCAAAATTCAAACTTACAAGTATTAGCGAAAATAGCAAAAAGAAAACTGCCAATATTTGTAAAGAAGAAATCTACCAGAAAACTCTATAAATAGCTCCATACTCTGTACAGTGTGAACTCCTGACAGCTTGATTTCTCTCTCTCTCCCCTACCAAGAGCAATGAGCCCCACTTTTTAAGGCACCAGGACATATAATTTTTATTTACTCACAAAGTTAACTTAAGACTACACATGAATCAGAATATGATGCATCCCACAATGTAGTTACAATCATATTACAAAGTAGACAGAAGTATCTACTCTACCTTGAATATAGTATACAAATAATATATACACATCTACACATCCCCATTACTAAAGAAGTGGAATATTCCACTATGTATGGCAGGAAAGGCATCATCATGGCAAACTGAGCGCATCTGCTTGGTTTAAGACCCATTATCGAGGGAAGACATTGAAGTGCGCACACTCACCACAATGGCTGCAGAATGTCGTGTGTGTGTGTGGTGTGGTGTGGTGTGGTGTGGTGTGGTGTGGTGTGGTGTGTGTGTGTGTGTGTGTGTGTGTGTGTGTGTGTGTGTGTGTGTGTGTGTGTGTGTGTGTGTGTGTGTGTGTGTGTGTGTGTGTGTGTGTGTGTGTGTGTGTGTGTGTGTAAATAACTGCGCATATGGACAGTGAGTTTACTGACCACTCTCTGTCATGCCCGGACTTCGAGGCCTGACGACCACAGTCTGAGTCTGCGAATCTCTGTGAGCCCACTGGGGAAGTCGAAATTTCAATATCTGTGAGTCTGACCCCGCTGGAGCCTAGGATCCAAAAGGGGACTCCTCTGGGGTTAGAGGACTGGTTATGTGCATGGCCAGGTGGATAGGAGGGAGGAACAAGGTTTGTTTTGTGGTTGTTATTTTGTCACTGGTTGTTTTCTGTTTTATTGTTCCTCATGTTGTTCTGCCAAGCATTATGGGAATGCTATGTTGGTGCCAGAATGTGTTGTAATGCTTGCCCCGTACATCCTCAGGTGTGTCAGATGCGAATACAAATAACATATTTCACTGTATTTTTCAGTGTACTTGAGATAAATCAATTTGAATCTTGAATTATATTGGTTTGGTCTTATACATGCATTTATTACTGTAAAGAGAGCAAAAGTCTAATGTGATCCTAATGCTTTTAAGTTGTTTATGGTTAAAACAGTGAGTACACTTTATACTCTGAAGTTCATATTTGAACAAAGACTGCGGGGTATTTCTTTAACAGACCTTGAGTTACATCAGAAATCAGATGATGGGAAAGTAGTTAATTTGTGAACTTTTGTAAAATAGCTGTAAATGTGGTAGGATTTTCAGAAATTTGAGGCTACTGTGGTGCATTTGATATTTCAATAATATTTGAGTAATCGTGTGTGTGTGTGTGTATATATATATATATATTCCTTGATTAAGTAGTCTTGTTTAAATCATCACATGATACGTGCACACCTTGCTTAAAGTAACCTCGAACTAGACCTGTATTCCCAGAATCCTTTGTATTCCTTGAATTAATTTAATGCTTTGCAGTTGCAAGACATAACATCTATCCTGACTAGAACTAATCATATATTTGGAGGCTACACTACCTAGAACTGTTCAGACATTTGGAAGCTACCCCAATTCGATCTCCTTACAATCTTCAAGGCAACCCTAACTAGATCTGCAGTCTCCAGGGTTAAAAAATAATCAACGTGCCAAATAGTTAAGATGTTTCAAAAATTAATGTTTTTATTTTAAGGTTGCCAAATGTTTTTAAATAAAGCAGAGAATAATTGAAGCATCTATTTGGTGGAGGAAATGTGCCACACAATCCCCAGGGGAATAGTTCCATGGAGATACTATTACCAGTGAAAAATTAGAACGTGCGCAGATGTTTGCTATTTCTGTCACTGTTTATTTAAGAATATTGTGTGATAATTGTAAAAGTTGTTTAAAGTTGGCTCTCTCCTTGAGATCTACGAGCAGAGAAGTCAAATTCTCATGCAACAGCTGTCCACTTTGAAGTAAACATCACATGAGAACACAAAGCAATTGAAGATGGGACTGGAAAAATTGTCACACAGGGTAGAAATCTGGAAAGATTGTACATCACTAGAACTTCTAGCTACATAGCAGACTATGACAGATTTTTTTTCTTGCTAATTCACCAAAATAAGTAGAATGTGATAAGATACAGATTTGCCATGTCCTAAATGGTGGGATTACTGAAGGAGGAGAAAGGTTTAGCTAGACCCAATGTAGATTGGCGGACTGCTTTGTTGAGCACCTTCGTTCCATTTGTAATAAGCAGGGCTTCCCAGTGGCCAACCATTTTAATTGCAATCCCATTCTCATTCCACCATGTCAGCCCATGGCATCCTTTTCTGCGAGGATGCCACTCTCAGGTTGGCAGAGCAACACCTCATGTTCCATCTGGGTAGTCTGTAACCTGATGGCATGAACATAGATTTCTCTAACTTCCAGTACTTATTCCCCTTCCTATTACCTCCTGGTCCATTCTCAATCCTAGCTCTCCTTTTAACCCTTCTTTTCTCTTCATCTATCACTTCCCCCTAGTGCCCCTCCTCTTTCCCTTTCTCCCAATGTCCACTCTCCTCTCTGATCAGATTCCTTCTTCTCTGGTCCTTTATCCTTTCCATCTGTCACCTCCTAATGTCTGTCTTCATCCTCCTTCCCCCAAACACCCGGCTTCACTTTCCACCCTCCAGCCTGTTCTCCCTCCACTTGCCAACCTTCTTATTCTGCTTTCTTCTCACTTGCTTTCTGGTCCCGAAGACCTGAAAACTCGACTGGTTTTTCATTTCCACAGACGCTGTCTGAGCTGCAGAGTTTCTCCAGCATTTTGCATGTGTTACAACCAAAGATTTCCTTCTAGAAGTTATAATGCATCAGAAATGAGCAGGCTAGAGAGGATGAGAAAACTCAGCATAAAGGAAATCAGACATTTAGAGCAGATTGTTGAGCCAAGAGTCAGGGGTTAACTAGATGGACCTTTGGGAAGGCAGGGTAGTGAGTCATGTATCTGTCAGATTGGCAGGGAAAAATGGAAAGAGGGTGATGGAATAGGAAAACTATGGAAAAGAAATAATTTCTAATATTGATTGAACATTTAGCTGATGGGATTTCCAGGAATAAGTATAGAGAGATCACAGACTGTTGCATGAAATATAAGATTGTTGTAGTAGGTGATTTTAACGTTCCACATATTGACTGGGAATCCCATACTGTAAAAGGACTAGATGGGATAGAGTTTGTCAAATGTGTTCAGGAAAGTTTCCTTCATCGGTACATAAAAATCCCAGCAAGAGAATGTGTGATACTAGATCTGCTGTTAGGGAATGGGACAGGGCAGGTGATAGAGGTGTGTGTAGGGGAATACTTTGTATCTGGTGATCACAATGACATTAGGTTCAAATTAATGATGAAAAATACAGATCCAGTCCATGGGTTAAGATTCTAAATTGGAGAAAGGCCAATTTTGATGGTATCAGAAATGATTTGACCAGTGTGGATTGGGACAGGCTGTTTTCTGGCAAAGGTGTACTTGGTAAGTGGGAGGCCTTCCAAAATCAGACACGGAATTCCCCTAGCAGGCAATGTGAAGGAGAATCCTGAGGAATTCCACAGATTCTAAGGGATTTTATTGCCTTTTCCCAGTGGCTCAGGCAAGGGCGTATGAGTGTAGGTGTCAGAGCCCTGTGGAAGTTAATGCTAGGAGCATTGTAAGAAAGGTGGATGAGCTTAAAGTGTGAATTGATACCTGGAATTATGATGTTGGAGCTATTAGTGAAACATGGTTGCAGGAAGGGTGTGATTGGCAACTAAATATTCCTGGATTTAGTTGCTTCAGGTGTGATAGAGTAGGAGGGGCCAGAGGAGGAGGTGTTGCATTGCTTGTCTGAGAAAATCTTATGGCGGTGCTTTGGAAGGATAGATTAGAGAGCTCCTCTAGGGAGGCTACTTGGGTGGAATTGAGGAATGGGAAAGGTGTAGTGACACTGATAGGAGTGTATTATAGGCCACCTAGTGAGGAGCGTGAGTTGGAAGAGCAAATGTGTAAGGAGATAGCAGATATTTGTAGTAAACACAAGGTGGTGATTGTGGGAGATTTTAATTTTCCACACGTAGATTGGGAAGCTCATTCTGTAAAAGGGCTGGATGGTTTAGAGTTTGTGAAATGTGTACAGGATAGTTTTTTGCAACAATACATAGAAGTACCGACTAGAGATGGGGCAGTGTTGGATCTCCTGTTAGGGAATGCAATAGGTCAGCTGACAGATGTATGTGTTGGGGAGCACTTTGGGTCCAGTGATCACAATAGCATTAGCTTCAATATAATTATGGAGAAGGACAGGACAGGACCTAGCGTTGAGATTTTTGATTGGAGAAAGGCTAACTTTGAGGAGATGCGAAGGGATTTAGAGAGAGTGGATTGAGTCAAGTTATTTTATGGGAAGGATGTAATAGAGAAATGGAGGTCATTTAAGGGTGAAATTATGAGGGTACAGAATCTTTATGTTCCTGTTAGGTTGAAAGGAAAGGTTAAAGGTTTGAAAGCACCATGGTTTTCAAGGGATATTAGAAACTTGGTTCAGAAAAAGAGGGATGTCTACAATAGATATAGGCAGCATGGAGTAAAGGAATTGCTCGAGGAATATAAAGAATGTAAAAGGAATCTTAAGAAAGAGATTAGAAAAGCTAAAAGAAGATACGAGGTTGGTTTGGCAAATAAGGTGAAAGTAAATCCAAAAGGTTTCTACAGTTATATTAAAAGCAAGAGGATAGTGAGGGATAAAATTGGTCCCTTAGAGAATCAGAGTGGTCAGCTATGTGTGGAGCCGAGGGGGATGGGAGAGATTTTGAATGATTTCTTCTCTTCGGTATTCACTAAGGAGAAGGATATTGAATTGTGTAAGGTGTGGGAAACAAATAAGGAAGTTATGGAACATATGACAATTAAAGAGGTGGAAGTACTGGCGCTTTTAAGAAATTTAAAAGTGGATAAATCTCCAGATCCCGACAGGATATTCCCCAGGACCTTGAGGGAAGTTTGTGTAGAGATAGCAGGAGCTCTGACAGAGATCTTTCAGATGTCATTAGAAACGGGGATTGTGCCGGAGGATTGGTGTATTGCTCATGTGGTTCCATTGTTTAAAAAGGGTTCTGGAAGTAAGCCTAGCAATTATAGGCCTGTCAGTTTGACATCAGTGGTGGGTAAATTAATGGAAAGTATTCTTAGAGATAGTATTTATAATTATCTGGATAGACAGGGTCTGATTAGGAAAAGTCAGCATGGATTTGTGCATGGAAGGTCATGTTTGACAAACCTTATTGAATTTTTTGAAGAAGTTACCAGGAATGTTGACAAGGGTAAGGCAGTGGATGTAGTCTATATGGACTTCAGCAAGGCCTTTGACAAAGTTCCACATGGAAGGTTAGTTAAGAAGGTTCAGTCGTTAGGTATTAATGCTGGAGTAATAAAATGGATTCAACAGTGGCTAATTGGGAGATGCCAGTGGTGGATAATTGTTTATCGGGATGGAGGCCGGTGACTAGCGGGGTTCCTCAGGGATCTGTTTTGGGCCCAATGTTGTTTGTAATATACATAAATGATCTGGATGATGGGGTGGTAAATTGGATTAGTAAGTATGCCGATGATACTAAGGTAGGAGGTGTTGTGGATAATGAGGTGGGTTTTCAAAGCTTGTAGGGAGATTTATGCCGGTTAGAAGAATGGGCTGAACTTGGCAGATGGAGTTTAATGCTGAGAAGTGTGAGGTTCTACATTTTGGCAGGAATAATCCAAATAGAACATACAGGGTAAATGGTAGGGCTTTGAGGAATGCAGAGGAACAGAGAGATCTAGGAATAACAGTGCATAGTTCCCTGAAGGTGGAGTCTCATGTAGATAGGGTGGTGAAGAAGGCTTTTGGAATGCTGGCCTTTATAAATCAGAGCATTGAGTACAAGTTGGGATGTAATGTTAAAATTGTACAAGGCATTGGTAAGGCCAAATTTGGAATATTGTGTGCAGTTCTGGTCACCGAATTATAGGAAAGGTATCAATAAATTAGAGAGAGTGCAGAGACGATTTACTAGGATGTTACCTGGGTTTCAGCACTTAAGTTACAGAGAAAGGTTGAACAAGTTAGGTCTCTATTCATTGGAGTGTAGAAGGTTGAGGGGGGATTTGATTGAGGTATTTAAAATTTTGAGAGGGATAGATAGAGTTGACGTGAATAGGCTGTTTCCATTGAGAGTAGGGGAGATTCAAACTAGAGGACATGATTTGAGAGTTGGGGGCAGGAGTTTAAGGGAAACACGAGGGGGTATTTCTTTACTCAGAGAGTGGTAGCTGTGTGGAATGAGCTTCCTGTAGAAGTAGTAGAGGCCAGTTCAGTTGTGTCATTTAAGGTAAAATTGGATAGGTATATGGACAGGAAAGGAGTGGAGGGTTATGGGCTGAGTGCGGGGAGGTGGGACTAGGTGAGGTTAAGGGTTCGGCACGGACTAGGAGGGCCGAGATGGCCTGTTTCCGTGCTGTGATGGTTATATGGTTATAAGTTGGGAGAGAGAGGATCAAAGGAGTAGATTCAGATAAGAGTAAAAAAGATTTCTTGAGCTGCGCAGGGTCAGAAAGTGTTGGCGTTAGAGCCCTACTGAAGTTTGGAGTTATAGGTCACTCGATAGTCGGGGGACAAAAAGGAGATTCTGTGGCTGCAAACGAGCCACCAGGATGGTGCGTTGCTCCTCAACTGCAGGATATTCTCAAGGGGGATGGGGAACAGCAAGAGCTGGTGGTGCATATTGGCACAAAAGACATGGGCAGAAAAGGAAATGAGGTCCTACACAATGAGTATGGAGAGATTTAAGGCCCTCCAAAGTTGTAATATCCAGATTACTCCCTGTGTCGTGGGCTAGCACAGGCAGAAATGGGCGATAGCACAGAAGAAAGAATAGCTGAGAAGATGGTACTGGGGACAGGGTTTCAAGTTCTAGGATCATTGGAACCTTTTCTGGGGAAGGGGTGGCCTGCACAAGAGGGACAGGTTGTCCCTGAACTGGAGGGGAACCATTATCCTGGCTGCGAGGCTGCTGTATGAGGTCATTCAGCCATTAAGCTCTGTAATGAGTCAACCTATAGATGGGGCGGTGATGACTCCCTCCTGTTAGACAATTTCAAGTTGCTTGTTTTTTATTCTTTCTTACTTCTCTTCTAATATTTGTATATCTGTGCACTTGTAATGTTACTGTGGCACTGTAATTTCCTTTGGGATCAATAAAATACTGATCTATCTATTTTTCTATCTAATGCTACTTGGGCGAGTTTAACCTAGATTTGCAGGGGTATGGAACCAGAGCTCCAGGTCAGAAGGGAAGTTTGGACCAAAGGATAGATGTCAGGGAAAGTATTGTAGCCAAAATCCAAATAACAGGTTGATGGGTTGAAGTGCGTGCATTTTAATGCTACAGGTATTATGGGTGAGGGTGTTGAATTTAGAGCATGGATCAGCTGGTGGAACTATGATTTTGTAGCTATTAGTGAAACTTGCTTGAGAGAGAGAGAGAGAGGCAGGAATGGTGATTACCATACCAAGTTTTTGAAGTTTTAGAAAAAGGTAGAGGAAAAGGTAAAAGAGGAAGGGGACACTACTAATCAAGGACAATATCACAGCTGCACTCAGAGGAGAAATAATGGAGCAGTCAGACACGGAGTCCATTTGGGTGGAACTCAGGAATAGAAAGGGTGCAATCACACCGGTGGGAATGTACTGCAGACCCCTAATAGCCACCATGACATTGAGAAACAGATGTGTAATTAGATTAAGGAAATGTGTAAAAATAGCAGGGTTGTTGTCATCGGGCATGATTTAAAGTGGGACCTTCTTAGCATCAGGGGTTTAGATGGGGCAGAATTTGTAACTGTATCCAGGAAGGTTTCTTAAAGCAATATGTGGACGGTCCAATGAGAGGAGGAGCCACACTGGACCTGGTGTTGGGTAATGAACCTGGCCAGGTGACTGACCTTTCAGTGGGTGAGCAGTCAGGCAACAGTATTAGGAGAATGCGAGTGAGGTACTTCATGAGTACTTTGTTTCAGTATTTACCAAAGAAAGGATATGGAGGACCAGGAGGTCAGTGTTGTGTGTATAAGTAAGTTAGGGTGTTTAGAGGTCAAGGATGAGGAACTGTTGGGCCTCCTAATGAGTATTAAGGTGAATGTCCTCAGGGCCTGAAGGAATTTACCCCAGGTTAATGAAAGAGGCAGGAGCCCTTGACCAGTATCTTTGTGTCCTCTGTAGCCACAGGCAAGGGCCAGGAGGACTCACGGTGAGTGGCAAATGTTGTACCTCTACTTAAGAAGGGAACAAGGGAAAATTACGGGAACTATAGACTGGTGAGTCTGACGTCAATTATCAGGAAATTGCTGGGGAAAATTCTTAGGGATAGGATATATAAGCATTTGGAAACCCATGGCTTAATTAGGGTTGGGGTTTTGGAAGGGTGTGGAGGAGGTTTACCTGGATGCTGCCTGGTTTAGAGGGCATGTGTTATCACGAGAGTTTGGATAAATTTGGGATGTCTTCTCTGGAGTGCCAAAAGCTGAGAGGAGATCTGTTGGAGGTTTACAGGATTATGAGAGGCATAGATAGAGTGGACAGAGAGTATCTGTTACCCACGGTTGAAATATCTAATACCAGAGGACATGCATGGAAGATGAGAGGGGTAGGTTCAAGGAGGATGTGAGGCTAAGTTTTTTACTCAGAGAGAGTGGATGCCTGGAATGTGCTGTCTGGTATGGTGGAGGAGGCAAGTGCATTAGAGGCTTTTAAGAGATATATGGATAGGTACATGGACGTAAGAAAGATGGAGGGATTTGGACATGGTAGAGATAAGAGGCAAGTGTTTGGGTGTTTTTGATTTACTTTTTAGCTGTCTGGCACAACATTTTGGGCTGAATGGCCTGTTCCTGAAAGATCAAAATGGTAATCAGTGTGTGGAGACAAAACAGATGGGGGAGATGTTAAATGTATTCTTTGCATCTGTATTTACTTGGGAGGCAGACACAGAGTCTGTGGAAGTGAGGCAGAGCAGCATCAACTTCATGGACCCGGTACAGATTACAGAGGAGGAGATGTTTACTACCCTGAGGCAAATCAGAGTGGATAAATCTCCAAGGCCTGACAAGGTATCCCCTCAGACCCTGTGGGAGGGAAGTGCAGAAATTGCTGGGGCCCCAGCAGAGATATTTAAATCATCCTTAGCGACAGGAGAGGTACCAGAGGACTGGAGGATAGCCAGTGATGTTCTGTTGTTTAAAAAAGGCTCAAAACATGAACCAGAAAATTATAGGCCAGTGAGTCTGACATCAGTTGTAAGAAAGTTATTGGAAAGTATTCTAAGGGACTGGATATCTAAGGATTTGGAAAGCCATGGACTGATTAAGGATAGTCAGTATTGCTCCACGTGTGCTAGGTCATGTCTAACCAATCTTAAAGCTTTTTGAAGAAGTTACTAGGAAAGTGGATGTTGTCTACATGGACTTTGGCAAGGGATTTGACAAGGTCCTACATGGGAAGTTGGTGAAGAAGGTTCAGTCACTCAGCATTCAAGATGAGGTAGTAAATTGGATTAGACATTCGATGTGTGGGAGAAGCCAGAGAGTGGGAGGCCTAACTGGAGGCCTGTGTCTAGTGGATCGATGGTGGGTCGGTAGGTGTTTGTCATCTATATCAATGATCTGGATGATAATGTGGTTAACTGGATCAGCAAATTTGCAGATGACACCAAGTTAGTGGACAGTGAGGAAGGCTATCATAGCTTGCAGAGGGGTCAAATTCATCTGGAAAAATGGGTTGAAAAATGGCAGATGGAATTTAAAGCAGACAGCGTAAGGATTTGCACTCCAGTAGGATCAACCAAGGTAGGTCATACACAGTCAACTGTATGACACTGAGGAGTGCTGGAGAACAAAGGGGTAGGGAAATATAGGTACATAATTCATTGAAAGTTGTGTCATAGGTAGCCAGGGCCATAAAGAAAGCTATTGGCTCATTGGCCTAATATGGAGTATTGTGTGCAGTTTTGGTCATTGACTTACAGAAAGGGTGTAAATAAGTTTGAAAGAGTACAGAGAAAATTTACAAGGATGTTATGGGGTCTGAAGGACCTGAGTTATAAGGAAAGATCAATAGGTTAGGACTTTATCCCTTAGAACAGAGAAGACTGTGAGCAGACTTGAGAGACATATACAGAATTATCAGCTGTGTATATGAGGATAAATGTAAGCAGGCTTTTTCCACAGAGATTGGGTGGGACTACAACCAAGGTCATAGGTTAAGGGTGAAAGGTGAGAAGCTTCAGAGGAACTTGAAGGAACCTTCTTCACTCAGAGGGCTGTGAGAGTGTGGAATGAGCTGTCAGAACAAGTGGTGCATGCGAGCTCAATTTCAGCATTTAAGAGAAGTTTGGATAGGCAGATAGATAGGAGTGTGGAGCGCTGCGGTTTCCGTGCAGGTAGATGGGAGTAGGCAGTTTAAATTTTTCATCATGGACTGGATGGGCTGAAGGCCTGCTTCTGTGCTGTACTTTTATTACAAGGGGAAATAAGAAGTATTGATAGGGCAAATGCAAGCAGGCTTTTTCTGCTGAGGTTGGGTGAGACTACAATTAGAAGTCATGGATTAAGGGTGAAAGGATAAATGTTTAAGACCATAAGATATGGGAGCAGAATGAGGCCATTTGGCATTGAGTCTGCTCCAAAATCTCATCATGGCTGATCCAGTTTTCCTCTCAGCCCCAATTTCCTGCCTTCTCCCCATATCCCTTCATGCCCTGACCAGTCAAGAATCTGTCAGTCTCTGTGTTGAGATACATAAAGACCTGGTCCTCACAGCTGCCTGTTGCAAAGAATTCCACAGAGTCACCACCCTCTGGCTAAAGAAGTTCCTTGTCATCTCCATTCTAAAAGGACACCCTCTATTCTGAGGCTCTGACCGATGGTCTTAGACTATCCCACCATAGGTAACATCCTCTGCACATCCACTCTATCAAGGCCTTTAAGCATTCAATAGGTTTTAATGACATCACTCCCCATTCTTATGCATTCCAGTGAGTACAGGCCCAGAGCCATCAAACGCTCTTCATATGACAAGCTGTTCAATCCTGGAATCAGTTTCATAAACGTTCTTTGAACATTCTCCTATTTCAGCACATCTCTTCTAAGATAAGGGGCCCAAATCTGATCACAATACTCAAGTGAGGCCTCACCTGTGCTATATAAAGTCTCAACATTACATCCTTGCTTTTATATTCTAGTCCTCTTGAAACAAATGCCGACATTGAATTTGCCTTCCACACCACAGACTCAACCTGCAAACTAACCTTTAGTGAATCCTGCACAAGGACTCCAAAATACCTTTGCACCTCAGTTTTTTTGTATTTTCTCTCCATTTAGAAAGTAGTCAACTCTTTCATTTTTTCTACCAAAGTGCATGACCATACACTTCCTGACACTGTATTCCATCTGCCATTTCTTTGCCCATTCTCCTAATCTGTCTAAGTCCTTCTGTAGCCTCTCCACTTCCCCCAAACCACCTGCCTCTCCACCTATCTTCATATTGTTGGCAAACTTTGCAACAAAGCCATCAATTCCATCATCCAAATCATTGACATATAACGTTAAAAAAATGGTCCCAACACTAACCCATGTAGAAAACCAGTAGACACTGGGAGCCAGCCAGAAAAGGCTCCCTTTATTTCCACTCTTTGCCTCTTGCCAATCAACCACTGCTTTATCCATGCAAGAATCTTTCCTGTAATACCATGGGCTCATAGCTTGTTAAGCAGCCTCATGCATGGCACCTTGTCAAAATCCTTCTGAAAATCCAAGTACACAATATCAACTGATTCTCATTTGTCTATCCTGCTTGTTATTTCTTCAAAGAATTCCAACAGATTTGTCAAGCAATATTTTTCCTTGAGGAAACCTTGCTGACTACAGCCTATTTTATCATGTGTCTCCAAGCACCCCAAGACCTCATCCTTAATAATTGACTCCAACATCTTCCCAACCACTGAGATCAGACTAACTGGCCTATAGTTTCCCTTTTCTGCCTTTCTCCCTTCTTGAAGAGTGGAGTGACACTTGCAATTTTCCACTCTTCCAGAACCAATCTAGAATCTAGTGATTCTTGAAGGAAAATTAATAGTGCCTCCACAATCTCTTCAGCCTCTTCTTTCAGAACTCTGGGGTGTATACCATCTGGTCCAGGTGACTTATTTTTCTCTAGACCTTTCGGTTTCCCAAGAATCTTCTCTGTGGTAATGGTAATGTCACACACTTCATGCCCCCTGATATCTGGAACATTCATCATACTGCTCGTGTCTTACCCAGTGAAGACTGACACAAAGTATTTATTCAGTTTGTCCCCCATTATAACCTCTGCAGCATCTTTTTCCAGAGGTTCAATATTGACTCTCATCTCTATTTTACACTAAAGCAACATTTAATCTCCTCTTCAATATTATTGGTTAGTTTACTTTTGTATTTCATCTTTAGAAACCACAGGTTGGTGGTGGTGTGGTTAGTGTGGAGGATTGTTGAAGATTGCAGAGACACATTGATAGGATGCAGAAGTGGGCTGAGAAGTGGCAGATGGAGTTCAACCCAGAGAAGTGTGAGGTGGTACACTTTGGAAGGACAAACTCCAAGGCAGAGTGCAAAGTAAATGGCAGGATACTTGGGAGTGTGGAGGAGCAGAGGGATCTGGGGGTACATGTCCACAGATCCCTGAAAGTTGCCTCACAGGTAAATAGGGTAGTTAAGAAAGCTTACGGGGTGTTAGCTTTCATAAGTCGAGGGATAGAGTTTAAGAGTCGCGATGTAATGATGCAGCTCTATAAAACTCTGGTTTGGCCACACTTGGAGTACTGTGTCCAGTTCTGGTCACCTCACTATAGGAAGGATGTGGAAGCATTGGAAAGGGTACAGAGGAGATCTACCGGGATGCTGCCTGGTTTAGAGAGTATGGATTATGATCAGAGATTAAGGGAGCTAGGGCTTTACTCTTTGGAGAGAAGGAGGATGAGAGGAGACATGATAGAGATATACAAGATATTAAGAGGAATAGACAGCACCTCTTCCCCAGGGCACCACTGCTCCGTACAAGGGGACATGGCTTTAAGGTAAGGGGAGGGAAGTTCAACGGGGATATTAGAGGAAGGTTTTTCATTCAGAGTGGTTGGTGCATGGAATGCACTGCCTGAGTCAGTGGTGGAGGCAGATACACTAGTGAAATTTAAGAGACTACTAGACAGGTATATGGAGGAATTTAAGGTGGAGGGTTATATGGGAGGTAGGGTTTAAGGGTCGGCACAATATTTTGGGCCGAATGGCCTGTACTGTGCTGTATTGTTCTTTGTTCTTTACCTTCTTAATGACTTTTTTAGTTGCCTTATGTTGGTATTTAAAAGTTTCCCCATCTTCTAACTTCCCATTAATTTTTGCTCTACTATATGCCCTCTCTTTGAAGTAGGGGTTGGAATTGACTCCTCTTGTTAGCCATGGTTGTGTCATCTTTCCTTTAGAATGCTTCTTCCTCTTTGGGATGTCTATATCCTGTGCCTTCCAAGTTGCTTCCAGAAATTCCAGCCTTTGCTGCTCTGCTGTCATCTCTGCCAGTGTTCTTTTCCAATCAGCTAGAAACATAGAAAACCTTTAGCACTGTGGTGAACTACATATACCTGTCTAGACATGCCCCTCTGCTGACTGCTCCTGTGGTTCCTTCCACAGACCCCTGTATAAAGTGATTGGAGGCACTGCTCCTCCCTCAGTCTCCAGGATGTTGTGTGGTGGTCTCTTGCTGCTAATCGTGGTCTCTTGCAGCTAATAAAAGCCTATCGTTCACCTCCCGTCTCCGAGAGTTAATGATGGTGCCTCAATTTTATTAGCTGCAATTTTAAAACATGGAGAGCATTTTACGACCAGACAAATTGGACATTGATCCTCAATCTCCCAAAGCAGCCATTGCTTTTGAATTCTGGCTTGCATGCTTCCAATCGTACCTGGAAGAGATTCGCGTGACTGACCCTGCTATCATGCACAGAGTCCTCCTCTCCAGGGTCAGTCTGCGGGTATACTCCCTAATCAGGGACCTGCCGACCTACCAAGGGGCACTGGATGCCCTCAAAAGACAGTACCTGCGGCCGGTGAACACTGTCTACGTAAGACATCACTTAGCGATGTGGCGGCAGCGGGCCGGAGAGTTGAGTGCTAAGTTTGTCCGGGCCCTACAGACCCTCGGGTGGGCCTGCGACTGCAGGGGACTGACAGCGGAACAGCATGCAGAGCTCCTGGTACGAGACACCTTCGTTATGGGGATCAGGTCAGCGTACATGTGCCAGCGGCTGCTGGTAAACGCCGATCTTACCTTACAGTCGGCGATTGAGCTGGCCGACATGCTGGAGGCTGCTCTGCACAACACTGACGCTGTCCAGCCGCGTGATCTCCCGCCGGTCCCATGGACGCTACAGACCCTGCCACCCACCGGCAAATTGACCACGGCTGCTGCCAGTCGCAAGTCCGCGCAGTGTTACTTCTGCAGACCTGAAAAGCACCCCTGAAAATGCTGCCCGGCCCGAGAAGCTACCTGCTCCAGCTGCGGAAAGAAGGGCCACTTCGCCAAGGCCTGTAAGTCCAAACCACGAGCGGGGTCGAGCAGTGCCTCGCGCGAGGTATGGGGGTCGCCACCTTGCCTGCCCGCAGCTTGCGAGGCATGGGGCTGGCTACCTTTGTCGCTGCCACCTCGTCCCGCCTCCGACCCACGGGTGCTTACCGGGCACCAAGATGGCGATTCAACTCTGGCCTCCGTAACCCTCGACCAAAGCGCCCCACACCAGCTTGCAAGGTCAATGATGGACATCCTGGTGGAGGGGCACAGGACTAGCTGCCTGTTTGACACGGGCAGCACTGAGAGTTCTATTCACCCGGACACGGTGCAACTCTGCGGACTCGTGACACGGCCGGTAAGCCAGAAGGTCACCATGGCTTCTGGATCGCATTCCACAGACATCCGGGTGGGTTGTGTAGCGACATTGGTGATGCAGGGCACAGAATATCAGGACGTTGGTCATGCCTCAACTGTGTGCACCTGTGCTATTGGGGCTGGACTTCCAGAGCCACCTCAGAAGTTTGACTATGGCATATGACGGGCCACTCCCACCAATCACTGTCATAAATCCTCAGTTTTTTGGGGTCTCGTCATATACCCCACTACTGACCACACACACACACCGACCCGCACATCCAACCCAGCACCATGCCAACAGCTGCGCTACTGACACCACTTGCAGCCTCTTCACCCTCAAGATCCCTGCCCCACTGCCAACCTGACCCCCGACTGTAAACCTGTAGCAACTAAAAGCAGGAGGTACAGCGCAGGGGACAGGGCCTTCATTCAGTCAGAGGTGCAGCGGCTGCTCAGGGAGGGGATCATTGAGCCAAGTACAAGTCCTTGGAGGGCCCAGGTAGTTGTTGTTTGGACCGGGCAGAAAAATAGGATGGTCGTGGACTATAGCCAGACCATCAATAGGTTCACGCAGCTTGACGCGTACCCCCTACCCCGCATCGCGGATATGGTCAATCAGATAGCTCAGTACAAGGTGTACTTGACCATAGATCTGAAATCCGCTTATCACCAGCTCCCCATCTGCCCAGAGGACCGCCCCTACACCGCCTTCGAGGTGGGCGGCAGGCTCTATCACTTCCTGCGCGTCCTCTTCAGTGTCACGAATGGTGTCTCTGTCTTCCAGAGGGAAATGGACCGGATGGTGGACCAGTGCCAACTGAAGGCCACGTTCCCATATCTGGATAACATCACC
Organism: Hypanus sabinus; assembly: GCF_030144855.1. NCBI lineage: Eukaryota > Metazoa > Chordata > Chondrichthyes > Myliobatiformes > Dasyatidae > Hypanus > Hypanus sabinus. Next base: position 207,556,471 of record NC_082707.1, read on the forward strand.
ATCTGCGGTCATGACTGGCCGGATCACGACGCTAACCTCCAACGATTTTTCCAAGCGGCCAAAGCTCTTAACCTCACCTATAACAGGGACAAGTGTGTGTTCGGAACCACCTGACTTGCTAACCTTGGGTGTGTCACGGAGAACAGGGTCATTGGCCCTGACCCCGACTGTATGCGCCCCCTGTTGGAACTCCCTCTTCCCACCACCCTCAGAGCCCTCAAACGGTGCCTGGGCTTCTTTTCCTATTACACCCAATGGGTCCCTCACTACGTAGACAAGGCCCGCCCCCTGGTCAAGTCCACCGCATTTCCCCTGTCAGCCGAGGCCCGCGCGGCCTTCAGCCACATTAAAGGGGACATTGCCAAAGCAACGATGCATGCTCCCTTCCAAGTAGAGAGTGACACCTCCGACTTCGCGCTGGCTGCTACCCTCAATCAGGAAAGCCGGTGGCATTCTTTTCTCATACCTTTCAAGGCTCTGAAATTCAGCACTCCATGGTGGAGAAAGAAGCCCAGGCCATAGTGGAGGCTGTTAGGCACTGGAGGCACTATCTCGCCAGCAAAAGGTTCACCTTGCTGACCGACCAGCGCTCAGTTGCATTCATGTTCAGCAACCAACAGTGGGGCAAAATCAAAAATGATAAAATTTTGTGGTGGAGAATAGAACTCTCCACCTACAACTATGATATCCTGTACCGGCCTGGAAGGCTCAATGAGCCCCCTGATGCCCTATCCCGGGGAACATGTGCCAGCGCGCAGCTCGACCGGCTATACGCCCTCCATGCACATCTTTGCCACCCGGGGGTCACCCGATTTCAGGACGATGACCAGGGATTGCCAAATCTGCGCTGAGTGCAAACCACACTTCTACCGTCCTGAAAAGGCACAACTTATCAAGGCCACCCGCCCCTTTGAGCGACTGAGTGTCGACTTTAAGGGCCCCCTTCCCTCCACTGACCACAATGTCTACTTTCTCAACATAATTGACGAGTACCCGCGGTTCCCCGTTGCCATCCCCTGCCCCGATACCACTGCTGCATCCGTCATAAAAGCCCTGCGCCAGCTCTTCACTCTGCTCGGATATCCCTGCTATATCCACAGTGATAGAGGGTCCTCCTTTATGAGTGATGAGCTGCGCCGGTACTTGCTAGCTAGGGGCATTGCTACTAGTCAGACCACGAGTTATAATCCCCGGGGAAATGGACAGGTGGAGAGGGAGAATGCCACAGTGTGGAAGGCCACACTTTTAGCCCTTAGGTCAAAGGGATTGCCGGTCTCTCGCTGGCAGGAGGTCCTCCCAGAGGCACTCCACTCTATCCTCTCCCTGTCATGTACGTCCACCAATGCCACCCCTCATGAACGACTCTTTTCTTTTCCCAGGAAGTCTGCTACTGGGACCACCCTACTGGCTTGGCTGACATCCCCGGGGCCAGTGCTGGTCCGGAAACATGTGAGGAGCAATAGATACTCCCCGATGGTCGAGAAGGTTCACCTACTTCATGCGAACCCCCAGTATGCCTACATGGTCTTACCTGATGGGCAGGAGGACACGGTCTCCGTCTGCGACCTGGCGCCCGCAGGAGCACCAGACCCCTACCCCGATCACTCCACGGTGACTGTGAATCCCGTACCCACCAGGGTGTATACCCATGAGACACCGCGCACACCAAGCCCTACACAGACTCCTCATGACACTCCCATACTGGGCACCTAGCACACACATGTGGGATTACTGACGCCTAGTGGGCTGACACCTCAAGTCAGGCCGGAACCAGCACAACCACCATCTCCGGTGCAATCACCACCGGCACCTGTGCAATCACAGCCGGTGCTACGTAGATCGCAGCGACAGATTCGACCACCTGATAGACTTGACTTGTAAATATACTTGTAAGAAACTTTGCCCCATGGGGACTCTCTTTTAAAACAAAGTGGGGGTGAATGTGGTGAACTACATATACCTGTCTGGACATGCCCCCCCGCTGACTGCTCCTGTGGCTCCTCCCACAGACTCCTGTATAAAGGTGATTGGAGGCACTGCTCCTCCCTCAGTCTCCAGGATGTTGTGTGGTGGTCTCTTGCAGCTAATAAAAGCCTATCATTCGCCTCCCATCTCCAAGAGTTATTGATGGTGCTTCAAGCACAATACAGGCCCTTTGGCCACAAAGCTGTGCCGAACGTGTCCTTACCTGAGAAATTACCTAGGCTTACCCATAGCCCTCTGTTTTTCTGAGGTCCATATACCTGTCCAGGAGCCTCTTAAATGACCCTATCATTTCTGCCTCCACCACCATCACCGGCAGCCTGTTCTACGCACTCAGCACCCTGAGTAAAAAAAACTTACCCCTGAATCTCCTCTGTACCTACTTCCAAGCACCCTAAAACTGTGACCTCTTGTGGCAGCCCTGGGAAAAAGCCTCTGACTATCCACACGATCAATGCCTCTCATCATCTTACACACCTCTATCAGGTCACCCCTCATCCTCCGTCGCTCCAAGGAGAAAAGGCCAAGTTCAGTCAACCTATTCTCATACGGCATGCTCCCCAATCCAGGCAACACCCTTGTAAATCTCCTCTGCACCCTTTCTATGGTTTCCACATCCTTCCTGTAGTGAGGCGACCAGAACTGAGCACAGTACTCCAAGTGGGGTCTGACCAGGGTCCTATATAGCTGCAACATTACCTCTTGGCTCCTAAACTCAATCCCAGGATTGATGAAGGCCAATGCACCGTATGCTTTCTTAGTCACAGGTCAACCTACACAGCAGCTTTGAGTGTCCTATGGCCTCGGACCCCAAGATCCCTCTGATTTCAAGTTCTGGCCAATTTCTTTCTCATGCCTCTGTAATTCCACTTTGCTTGACTGTAATACTGATACATCTGACTTTAGCTTCCCCTTCTTAAATTTCAGGGTGAACTTGATCATATTATGATCACTTGTCCCTGAAAGTTTTTACCTCCAGCTCTCTGATCAGCTCTGGTTCATTGCAGAACACCCAGTCCAGAATATCTCAACCTGTGGCAGGTTCAACCATGAGCTGCTCTGAAAAGCCATCTCAGAAACACTCTAGAAATTCTCTCTCCTGTAATCGATTTTCCCAATCTACCTGCATGGGAAGCCCCCCATGTCTATTTGCCATTGCCCTTTTGGCATGCATTTTCGATCGCCTGTTGTAATTTGTAGATTACATCCTTATTACTGTTCTGGGTTCTGTATACAACTCCCTGCAGGTTCTTTTTACTCTTGCAGTTACTTAGCTCTATCCATATTTTTAACACTTTCATATGTCACCATTTTCTAATGATTTCATTTCATTTATTACCATCAGAGCAATGCCGACCCCTCTGCCTTCCTCCCTGTCTTTTTGATACAATGTGTATCCTTGGACATTAAGCTCCCTGCCATGATTCAGTGATGCCTACGACATCATACCTGCCAATCTGTAACTGTGCTGCAAGTTCATCTACTTTATTCTGTGTACTGCACACATTCAAATACAACACCTTTGGTTGATTTTGTCCATCTTTACATTGCAACTCATTCTGTTGACTGCAATTTTGCCCTGTCAACTGCCTCTCCTCACTGCACATTGCTTCAGTTTGTAAAACCAGCTGCCTTGTCTTCAGCACTATCATCCGCCTTTCCTACGATACTTCTTGCATTGAAGTATATGCAGATGAGGACACTAGTCACACCATGCTCAACCTTTTGATTCCTAACTTTGTCTTAGGGAAATAAGGTGCAAGGGGAACGTGAGGGGCAACCTCTTCACTCAGAAAGTGGTGAGATTGCGGACTGATCTTGGAGTAGGTTTAAAGGTTTGCACAGAGTCACGGCCTGAAAAGCTGTACTGTGCTGTAATAAGACCATAACCCACCGTAAGACATAGGGCATTTGGCCAATCATGTCCGCTCTGCCATCTTAGCTGGTTTATTAACCCTCTCAACCCCATTCTCTTGCCTTCTCCTCATAGTCTTTGACACTCTGATTAATTGAGAACCTATCAACCTCTGCTCTGAATATACCCAATGATCTGGCTTCCACAGCCATCCGTGGCAATGAATTCCACAGGTTCACTACTTGCCTCCCCGTCTCCACTTTAAGGGGATATCCCTGTTTTCTGAAGCTGTCCTCTGGTGTTAGACATTGCATTTTGGGAAATATCTACGGGGACTGCTGTGGCGTGACGCTATCACAGCTCAGGATGTCAAAGCTCAGAGTTCAATCATACGTAAGCAGTCAACATGGACTGTGTGGGTTTTCTCCATGTCTTCTGGTTTCTTCGCACAGTCCAAAGATGTACCAGTTGTAGGTTAATTGATTATTGTAAGTTGTCACCAAAGTACATGTTCCTTATATGTTAACCCTTTCGTTCCTGGGGTAATTCTCATGAACCTCCTGGACCCTCTCCAATGCCAGCACATCTTTGCTTAGCTGAGTTGAAATGTTTACTTGATTTACTGTAAACAGCTTATCCTGGAACGGTGGATTGTCGGACGCTGAGAGAGGAAACAGCTCTATATTTAGCAACATCCCGAGGATACGTGGAGTGTCTGACTTGTTTACTGGAAGCTGGGGCGGAATGTGATATCACCAATAAGACCAAAGAAACAGCACTCTACAAAGGTAACCAACACTCTTCTTCAGTTTATGTATTGCCTCTATAAACCATTCCCAAACACAGATTGCAATGGATTAGCCGATAAGTGTTGAAAGCTTTTGTGGGTTCTGTCAAGGGTGCATACTATGCACTTGCAAAATGTGGATCAGAATCAGAGTCAGGTTTATGATTCAGCATGTGGCGTGAAATTTGTTAACTTAGCAGCAGCAGTTCAATGCAATACATAATCTAGCAGAGAGAAAAAATAATAATTAATAAAATAAAACATAGAATAAACAAGTAAATCAATTATGTACCAACACTGCAACCTCCAGCATTTAGAAGAAAAACTGCTTCTGGAGCCCTTCATGATAAGTAGTCTTTTATACAGTGAAATACCTGGCAGGAATTGCAAAACATTTGACCACAAGACCCTACGAAGAACTGTATGGACTGATAAGAGAATTATCACAGTGTCTCTTCCACCCATCAGAGATGTTTATCAGGAGCACTGTATACATGTACACAGGGCCTTAGCATTGTCAACAACCCGGCTCATCCTTCCAACAATCTCATTAACACCCTACCATCAGGCAGGAGGTACTCTAGCATTAGGACAAGAACTTTTAGGATGAAAAACAACTTCTTCCCCCAGACCGTGAGACTACTGAACACCTTGCCAGCACCCAAGTCTCATCACGTTGTAAGTGTCAGAGGCATTATACTATTTACTTTGTAACTTGTGTCATAAATGCATTTTATCATTTGTTAGCTTAATGGCAGTAATATTACTTTATGTGTGAGAGATATATTGTGTTGTGCACCTTGGTCTGGGGGAGTATTGTTTTGTTTGGTGGTATATGGCAGCTTGAACTAGTGACTTAGTTGCTTATTTATTGAGATACAGCCTGGCCCTTCAAGCCACACCCCCAACAATCCCCTGATTTAATCCTCGCCTAATCATGGGACAATTTACAATGACCAATTAACCTTCCAACCAGTATGTCTTTGGACTGTGGGAGGTAACCGGAGTGGCTGGAGGAAATCCATGCCATCACGGAGAGAATGCACAAATTCCTTAAAGGCAGCAGAGGGAAATGAACTGGGCTACTGTGTTAACCAGTCTCAGGTGCCCCTCAGGGTCACACACTATCCTGCCTAGGAAACAGGTGGCCATTCCTTCATTGGGCCCAACTGGGAGAACTAGCACCCAATGACACTGCAAAAGGTTTGTGGAAGGGAACTGAGCATCTCTTTCCAATTCTGGATGGGCAACGCAGTCAGGTCTGGTCAGACATGACCATAAGCAATGAACAAAGTTATCCTAATTTCCCACTTTAAATTATTGCATTCATTTTACACGACAACCAAATAACTTTTCAATTTGTGCTTCAACCACTAAAACTCTATCAAGTTCAAGTTTATTGCCATCTGACAGTACATAGAAAGAACCAAATGAAACAACATTCCTCTGGACCAGACAGACAGACATACTTTATTGATACTGAGGGAAATTGGGTTTCGTTACAGCTGCACCAACCAAGAATAGTGAAGAAATATAGCAAAATAAAACCATAAATAATCAAATAATAATAAGTTAATCATGCCAAGTGAAAATAAGTGCAGGACCAGCCTGTTGGCTCGGGTGTCACACAACGTATATCACACCCAGTACATTAAACAAAATACAGAGGATTCCAGTTCATTGGGACACCTCAGACTAGTATATTTTGATCCAATTAGTGGCTGCATATGCAACTAACACAATATAAAAACTTTGCTTGAAGCATGGTGTTGCGTCTAATGGCCGCACAAGTGCACCTGACTAACTCTAGTTAGTATCCGTTCAGCAACAGTCTCCTGTCCAAGTTAAGTGGCATAGTGTCCCAAATAAATTAAGGGAACCCTGACAATTTTCTCGATTAGTTTTTGTGCTTTGAGAGTTGTCTTGAATAAGCAGCTGCACCAATTAACTGATGCCCCAATTAACCAGAAACCATCGCATTACCACAAATAAATTAATAAAATAGAATTAAAAAATGCATATATTGTGCAGCACAATGTCCCCAATTTTGTCAGCACATATTAATTTTGCTTTTTGATTTCTTTTTCTACAGCCTGTGAAAATGAAAATGTGGAGGTTGTGAAATTGCTGGTTAAGTTCAATGCTGATGTGAATCACCGCTGCAACCGCGGGTGGACTGCTCTTCACGAGGCCGTTGTACGGAATGACCTGGACATCATTGAAACTCTGATCACCGCCGGTGCCAAGATTGAGTCAACAAATGCCTATGGAGTCACTCCATTGTTTGTTGCGGCTCAGAGTGGACAACTGGAAGCCTCACGTTTTCTTGTCAAGTGTGGTAAGTGCAACTATCTGGCAGTGTGTTAGTGAGAATGGACACCAGACTATGAGGTCTTCTACTGCAAGGATTTGGTCATCAAAGGATGCCAAGCTGGAAGACAATTGGTAAAAGGCAAAATGAGGAGAGAAACAAAGACAACACTGGAGAACTCAGCAGGTCAGGCAGCATCTGTGGAGACATATAAACAGTCGACACTTCAGGCTGAAGAAGCCAGAATAAAAAGGTGGGGGAGGGTAATGAGGACAAGCTAGAAGTTGATAGGTGAAGCCAGGTGGGTGGGAGTGGGGGGGATGAAGTTAGAACCTGGGAGGCGATAGGTGGAAAAGGCAAAGGGCTGAAGAGGAAGGAATCTGATAGGAGAGGAGAGAGGAGAGGAGGATGAGCACCAGGGGAAGTTGAATGGCAGGTGAGGGGAAGAGAAGGGGTAAAAGGGGAGCCGGGGTTGGGAAGGGAAAGGCAGGGAATGGGGATGGGGAATATCCTCACCGAGCAGCTGAGGAGGAGGAGTAAGAGGCTGGAGTTGGGAACTGAAAACAGGAAAGAGGGAGGAGAATAAAATTACCAGAAGTTGGAGACATTGATGTTCATACATTAGGTTGGAGGCTAAAATGAGGAGAGAGTTTACTGAGCAGTGAGTTTTTATGATCTACATTGCACTCTGTCAGAGGGGTGAGAGCAGGTTTAGAAGGGACGGATAAACGGTTGAAGAGGAGGACGATTCACTACTCTGGAAATTATGCAAACACATGAGACATCAAAACTAAGAGCAGGAGTTGGCCATCTGGCCCATTGAGCCTGCTCTGCATTTCAATAATCATGATTGATCCAGCTAACGTCTCAGCTCTAGTTACCTGCCTTTCCCTCATAATCCTTAATACCACTGCTGTACAAAAACCTCTCCTTTCCCCATAATCCTTAATCCCCCTGCTGTACAAAAACCTCTCCTTTCTCCCATAATCCTTAATCTCCCTGTCATACAAAAATCTTTCGAACTGTATTTTATGTATATCTAATGACATAGCCTCTATTGTTTCCCTGGGCAGAGAATTCCACAGATTTACTACTCTCCTCATCTCCATCGTAAATTAATCCCCCCATCCCCCCCAATTTTGGGGTCATGCCTGCAAGATTCAGTCTCACACACCAGTAGCAACAACTTTCCAGCCTCTATCTTCAAATTCAAGTTCAAGTTTAATTGTCGTTCAGTCATACATGAATACTGGTGAATCCAGCCAAACGAAACAGCTTTCATCTGAGACCACAGTGCAAAACTCAGAGGCCACAGTCACACACAGCACGAAGCACATATAATCACTATAGCGGTGAACATCGAGTGTCACCAGTGTTGATGGTTTGTCAGCAAGAACAAGCCCATGGCAGTCTGATCACCACGTACTAGTGCAGCCGCAGATGATCACAATCCAGCTTGTTTTTCACTGAGCGAACACTGGAGAATAGCAGTGATGGTAGTGACCTGTCCCAAACCCAGCATGGATGCCCGCCACACCACACCACCTCTGGCGACTCCTGCCCTGGGTGGCTGCATCAGGTGATCCTGCGGCTTGGGGGCCTGTTCTGCACAATTAAGACCATGCAGCTCCCCCCCCCCCCATCGGTTTCTCCAATGAACCAGTGATTCAGACTTGCACTATTCTACATTAACAACGTCAAACAGGGTCTTGCAATCCCTAGCTATCAGTTTCATAATTTTATATGTTTCTGTAAATTCTCCTCTCATTCTTCTGAATTCCAGAGTATTGTCCCATCTGACTCAATCTCTCCTCAGAAGCTACCCACTTCATCCCTGGAATCAACCTGGTGAATCTCTGGTGCAGAGAGATGGGCTAATTCAAAATGGCGCAGGCATTATCATGTTTAATAATCCTTTATATATGTTGGCCGATGTTAGATGCTGTATAATCCAATATTACCTTTACTGAGTCAGAGGAAGCTATAGAATATGGTGGTCAAGGGAACCTCTATCTTGCTCCCTTTTCTGAACAAGAGCGGCTGCTTGTTACATCACCCCTTCCTCTGGCTTTCCTATCAGCTCTGTCCCCGCCTACACTAGAGGCAATTTACATTTGCTAATTTGCCAATTAACCAGCTTGTTTTTAGCATGTGGGAGGAGAGTGGAGCACTCGAGGTATCACACACAGTCGATCACAGGGATGTTGACTTACATCAACTCATATAGGTTAGATAATTAACTACACAACTTTTAATTGCTCCAAACTTACACTTTATTGTCTCTGCACAAAATATTAACATAACTATCTTAACCCCAGGCCAGCAATTTAAAACATGAATTCTATTCTTCCCTCTGTACCAATACTCACCTCTCCGATTTATATCACTGAAATAGAGATCTTTCATTGGCCAAATGATTAAACTTTCTTCTCCCAGTCCCTGGCACGGGGGTAGAGAGGGCTTCTTTCTGATAGCCAGTCTGCAAAGCTCTTGTCACTTTGCATTCGTATCAGTTCAAATGCTGCGTTTCGATCTCGTCAGCTCTGGCCTACCTGGCTAACGTGCGTCACCTTCCCATTAGCTAGCATTGTATAACTGCCCTTCTCGCAAGTAACAGCTTGTGATGTGAATCAGAGCAGATCAGTCAGTTGTGAGGTTCCAGTTACTCAGGTCAGACACAGGCTCCCCTGTTCGTAAACCTGCACGGTCTATTGTACCAGAGAACACCTCACAAACAACTTCTTACCTGGAACTGACTTCTAGTTCAGCAGATTATCAGGAGCATCATTGTATCCACTTTAAAACATGTTGATATAGCTATTCCTGAGCAAAACCACCTCACAAGACAGCCACAAAATGGAGGTTACAGAGCAGCTTCACAAAATGGCAGCCTCCATTCCTTCAACCACATGGCAAGAATGAAGACAATTGATTTGTCTACTTCCACTGTCCTTGACTCTGAGATAGATCCATCCTGGCCAACAGGAAGAACAAGCAGAATTCATCCTGGCGATACCCATGATCCGGATCAAACCCTCTTTGAAGTTCTGTGGTAAATAATGCTGCATGTGCCCTTGAATGCATCATAACTCTGCCTGCAGCAGCTAGTCTCCCATCACTTGGTTACTTCTCTGTATCTTGTGGTTAATAAGTTACATCTCCAGTTGGAGCTCAGAGCTTGCTGGACCTTCCAGAGTCTCCCTTAACCCTCTTTGTTCTGGCTGCTAAAATGGTGAACTCCTGGTTTGCCTGCCTGACATTCAATCCACTTCAGTGTGTGCCAGTTAATAAACTGAGCAAGGTGGCTTGAAATTCCCTGAAAGCAGTGGTCTTTCCGTTTTGGTACCAGCAAAGTCAGAACAAAGGGGTGAAAGGTTTTTCCTGCACTTCTCACTCAGTGAATTTCAGAAACCTCCTCACTCAGTGAATTTCCAAAACCTCCTCACTCAGTGAACATCAGAAACCTCCTCACTCAGTGAATTTCAGAAACCTCCTCACTCAGTGAATTTCAGAAACCTCCTCACTCAGTGAATTTCCAAAACCTCCTCACTCAGTGAATTTCCAAAACTTCCTCGCTCAGTGAATTTCAGAAACCTCCTCACTCAGTGAATTTCCGAAACCTCCTCACTCAGTGAATTTCCGAAACCTCCTCACTCAGTGAATTTCCAAAACTTCCTCGCTCAGTGAATTTCAGAAACCTCCACACTCAGTGAATTTCAGAAACCTCCTCACTCAGTGAACTTCAGAAACTTCCTCGCTCAGTGAATTTCCAAAACTTCCTCACTCAGTGAATTTCAGAAACCTCCTCACTCAGTGAATTTCAGAAACCTCCTCACTCAGTGAATTTCCGAAACCTCCTCACTCAGTGAATTTGCAAAACTTCCTCGCTCAGTGAATTTCCAAAACCTCCTCAATCAATGAACATCAGAAACCTCCTCTCTCAGTGAATTTCAGAAACCTCCACACTCAGTGAATTTCCAAAACCTCCTCACTCAGTGAATTTTAGAAACCTCCTCACTCAGTGAATTTCAGAAACCTCCTCACTCAGTGAATTTCAGAAACCTCCTCACTCAGTGAATTTCCGAAACCTCCTCACTCAGTGAATTTGCAAAACTTCCTCGCTCAGTGAATTTCCAAAACCTCCTCAATCAATGAACATCAGAAACCTCCTCTCTCAGTGAATTTCAGAAACCTCCACACTCAGTGAATTTCCAAAACCTCCTCACTCAGTGAATTTTAGAAACCTCCTCACTCAGTGAATTTCAGAAACCTCCTCACTCAGTGAATTTCAGAAATCTCCTCACTCAGTGAATTTCAGAAATCTCCTCAATCAGTGAATTTCAGAAATCTCCTCACTCAGTGAACTTTAGAAAACATTGCTCGGTTGGAAAGTTCCTTCCTCACTTTATTCCCTTGGATGCTGTCCCAGTAGCATCACGGGCTGAAGGGCCTGTTCCTTTGGGTATACTGACAGATTCTTCGTCAGTCAAGGCATCAAAGGTTATGGAGAGAAGGTTGGAGAATGGGGTTGAGAGGGAAGATAAATCAGCCATGATAGAATGATGGAGCAGACTTGATGGCCTGAATAGCCTAATCCTGCACCTATGGCTTATAGTTTTTTATTTCAGACACTGTGAGCATGATGAACCATAAAATTCTACCATTGATTACACAATGCAACTCTTTGCGATGATCGTTGTGTTAATAATATTGCTGTTCCACTCTGCTCAGGTGCTTATGTCAACACCCAAGCCAGTGATAACGCCTCAGCATTGTATGAAGCCAGCAAGAATGAGCATACCGACGTTGTGGAATTTCTCCTTTCACAAAATGCTGATGCAAACAAGGGAAACAAGGACGGCTGGCTGCCCCTTCACATCGCAGCTGCCAAAGGCAACATGGAGTAAGTTGACGAGGCACAACTGCCTGAACTGAAAATGTTTGAATTACTGTGGACTTGGGCATGGGCTCTGGGACTTGAACTGACCTTTTGATATTTTCATTTAAAAGAAAGATAAGCCAAGAAGTGATTTGCTAAACTTGGTTTGGATCTGCTTTAGCAAAATCAGAATCAGGTTCAATCTCACTGGCAGATGTTGTGAAAATTGTTGTTTTGTGGCAGCAGTACATTACAATACAAACTATACAATAAAACTATAACTTACAATAAGAAATATATATAAAAATTCTAGTTAAATAAGTAGTGCAAAAAGAGAACAAAAATAGGTGAGGTAGTGTTCAGGGGTTCATTGTCCATTCTGAAACCTGATGGCAGAAGCTGTTCCTTAATCATTGAGTGAGTGTCTTCAGGCTCCTGTACCTCCTCCCTGATGGTACCGATGAGAAGAGGGCATGTCCTGCGTGATGGTGGCCCTTGATGATGAATGCTGCCTTTTTGAGGAATCAACTTTTAAAGGTGCCCTCGATGGTGAGGAGAATATAGATTCATGAACATATTTGTGAGCACTAATTTAAGGTCTTGCTATCATCAAGATAAATATTTATACCAACTCTTTAGAAACCTAATACATAAAAACATTTACATCATCCACCAGTGAACTGGGTCATCTGTTCATTGTTAACACATTCCTGCATCTAGTTCATGCAATGATCTCCTGTTCACCATTATTAGAACTAATTACTCAGTCTTGGAGAAGTCCATGATAGAACATGCTCTGGGTGACAGACGGAAGAGTGACCACTTCATCAGTGTCAGATGAAAGCCTTATATTAAATATTTCAGGACGTCAATCAAAGTTAAATTCTTACTTGTTTATATTACAGTGTTTAGAACAGAGAACACAGGACAGTACAGCATACGAGCAGGCCCTTCAGCCCACAATGTTGTGCCAAACCAAACAAATTTGTAATTCTGTGTAAAACACTTACCCCTCAATTCTCCTTTGAATGTTTCCCCTCTCACCTTAAAAACATGGCCTCTGGTATTTTGACATTTTAATCCTGGGAAAAAAGATACTGTCTGTCTACTCTATCTATGTCCCTCATAGCCTTATAAACCTTTGAAAGATCTCCCATCGATCTCCACCACTCCGGAGAAAACAACCCAAGTTCATCCAAGATAAAATCCTGTGGCGTTACAGGAAAGATACTGGCATTCATAGAGGAATGGATGACAGGCAGGAAGCAGCGAGTGGGAATGAAATGTCTTTTCTGGTGGGCTGCCAGTGACTAGTGGTGTTTCTCAGGGGTCAGTATTTGGACCGCTACTTTTCACATTGTTTGCCAATGATTTAGATAATGGAATTGATGGTTTTGTGGCAAAGTTTGTGGATGATACGAAGATAGGTGGAGGGGTAGGTAATGCTGAGGAAGCAATGTGATTGCAGCAGGACTTGGATAAATTGGAAGAATGGACAAAATAGTGGCAGATGGAATATGGTGTTGGGAAATGTATGATAATGCATTTTAGTAAAAGGAACAATAATGCAGACTATTATCTAAATGGGGAGAATATTCAAACATTAGAGGTGCAGAGGGAATTGGGAGTCCTCGTGCAAGACACTCAGAAGGTTAATTTACTGGTAGAGTCTGTGATAAAGAAGGCAAATGCAATGTTGACATTATTTCAAGGAGAATAGAATACAAAAGCAAGGAGATAAAGCTGAGCCTTTATAAGACATTAGTCAGGCTGCACTTGGAGTATTGTCAACAGTTTTGGGCCCCATATCTCAGAAAAGATGAGTTGTCATTGGAGAGAGTCCAGAGGATGTTCATGAGGATGTTTGTGAGAATGAAGGAAGGGGTTAACATATGAGGAGCGTTTGGAAATTTTGGGCTGGATTACTGGACTTACTGGTTTTTAAAAGAATGTTTCGGAGTATCATTAAAACCTATTTAATGTTGAAAGGACAAGATGGGATGGATGTAGAGAGGATGGTTCCTAGGGCAGGGGTATCCAGAACTAGAGTGCAAAATTGAGGGGCAACCTTTTAGAATAGAGGTAAAGAGGAATATTTTTAGCCAGAGAGTAGTGAATCGGTGGAATGCTCTCACAAATTGCAGTGAAGGTCAAATCCATGGATATATTTAATTGTTTCATGATCAGTTAGGGCATCAAACAATATGGTGAGAAGACAGGTGTATGGGGAAGAGTGGGATCTGGAATCAGCTATGATAGAATGGCAGAGCAGACTCTGAACGGCCTAATTCTGCTCCTCTGTCATGTGGTCTTATGGTCTAACCTCTTGTAAGAGCACGTTCTCACTATTTCAGGCAGCATCCTGGTAAACCTCTTCTGCATCTATCATGGTTTCACTAATCATTTCATCAAATGTTTATTTGTTGAGCTTCAGTGTAAAATTGTCAGGAAAACTGTTCAGGTAACAAGGAGTTTACCTGAACTCAGAATTCAGAACCCGAATTTTCAGAAGGCATTTGATAAGGTCCCACATAGGAGATTGGTGGGTAAAATCAGAGCTCATGGCATTGGGGGGAAGGTATTGACATGGATAGAAAACTGGTTGGCAGATAGAAAGCAAAGGGTAGCGGTGAATGGGTGTTTCTCGGAATGGCAGGTGGTGACTAGTGGGGTACCACAGGGCTCGGTATTGGGACCACAGCTGTTTACGATTTACATCAACGATTTAGATGAAGGCATTGAGAATAACATCAGCAAGTTTGCTGATGATACTAAGCCGGGTGGCAGTGTGACATGTGATGAGGATGTTAGGAGAATTCAGGGTGACTTGGATAGGCTGGGTGAGTGGGCAGATACTTGGCAGATGAAGTTTAATGTGAATAAGTGTGAGGTTATCCACTTTGGGAGTAAGAACAGGAAGGCAGATTATTATCTGAATGGTGTAGAGTTAGGTAAGGGAGAAATACAAAGAGATCTAGGAGTCCTTGTTCATCAGTCAATGAAGGTGAATGAGCAAGTGCAACAGGCAGTGAAGAAGGCTAATGGAATGTTGGCCTTTATTACAAAGGGAATTGAGTACAAGAGCAAGGAAATCCTCTTGCATTTGTACAGAGCCCTGGTGAGACCACACCTGGAGTATTGTGCACAGTTTTGGTCTCCAGGGTTAAGGAAGGACATCCTGGCTGTAGAGGAAGTGCAGCGTAGATTCACGAGGTTAATTCCTGGGATGTCTGGACTGTCTTACGCAGAGAGGTTAGAGAGACTGGGCTTGTACACGCTGGAATTAAGGAGATTGAGAGGGGATCTGATTGCAACATAAGATTATTAAGGGATTGGACAAGATAGAGGCAGCAAATATGTTCCAGATGCTGGGAGTGTCCAGTACCAGAGGGCATGGTTTGAGAACAAGGGGTAGGTCATTTAGGACAGAGTTAAGGAAAATCTTCTTCTCCCAGAGAGTTGTGGGGATCTGGAATGCACTGCCTCGGAAGGCAATGGAGGCCAATTCTCTGGATGCTTTCAAGAAGGAGCTAGATAGGTATCTTATGGATAGGGGAATCAAGGGATATGGGAACAAGGCAGGAACTGGGTATTGATAGTAGATGATCAGCCATGATCTCAGAATGGCAGTGCAGGCTTGAAGGGCCAAATGGTTTACTTCTGCACCTATTGTCTATTGAGTTCATTTTACACACCGAGGCCACCCCTTATGCAATTAACTTGAGACAGTGAGTCCACTAGCCACACACTGAGATTTATAGCAAGATGTTTCCATCTGGGCATTGCAGCCTACCACACCTCCAACAGTGCCCTTAGTGGCCTGATGCTGCACCAGCCAGGGACCACCGCTTATCGATGTCTCGCTCCCTTAGCCCTGGTGCATCTCCTGCTGGCAGAGGCGTCAGCTTCCACTGGGGCTGGTTGGACCCCCAGTTTCTGTCCTTCCTCCTCAGCCACAGCCAAAAGCTGCCCTTTTCTGCCTCTTCAGCCAACTCTCTGGTGGCCCTCCTGCCCTCCCGAGCCTCGCTCCAGTCACTCCATATCACGAACTGACCTTGTTATCGATGCGCTGATGAAGGCCCGGCATCCCGCCTGCACAGGGTAGGTGACGGTCCTTCCTTACACTCAACTGCCAGGACTGAGTTATGTAGCCTCCCCTCCTTCCTCCAGGGGATGGAACTCAATGAGGAGGTCTATCTTGGCGGCTGTGGACCACAGTACTCTGTCTGTGATCTCCAAGGGGAATTGCACCCATGGAGAGGAGCCCCACGTAGGAGTGTGAGGTCATTTCTAAGAGTAATTGACCTTCCTGATTGCAGCCACAAGTTAATAACATGAGTAAGATCCAAGATTTGTGATTTTTTAATATAATTTCCAGTACATAATCGTTACTCCAGATTTGATACAGCACAAACAACACAATAAATATAAGTACATAAGATAGCTTATATACATAGATTGATTGTATTTCCATAAAGTGACACTAGGTACAGGAGTGTCTGTACATAAGGTGACTCTGACAGGAAATGATAAAGTAGTGGTGGTTGGGGGTGTGGTGGGTGGGTTAGTGGGTGGAGGTGTTGATCAGCCTTACTGCTTGGGAAAGTAACTGTTTTTGAGTCTGGTGGTCCTGGTGTGGATGCTACGTAGCCTCCTCCCTGACGGGAGTGGGACCGACAGTCCATGAGCAGGGTGGGTGGGGTCCTTCCTGATGGTACTGGCTCCTTTCCGTATATATGTCCTTAATGACACCCCTCCACCCTGATGATGTGTTGGGTAGTTTCGACTACCCGTTGTAGGTCCTTCCTGTCCATTGCAGTGCAGTTTTTGTACCGTG
This sequence comes from Hypanus sabinus, assembly GCF_030144855.1. Taxonomy (NCBI): domain Eukaryota; kingdom Metazoa; phylum Chordata; class Chondrichthyes; order Myliobatiformes; family Dasyatidae; genus Hypanus; species Hypanus sabinus. The sequence continues at coordinate 207,573,123 of NC_082707.1, forward strand.
CAGAGTTGTAGCTTGCTGGGATGGTTTGCAATGTCCTGGTATTGAAATGGTTGATGTGTCACAGATAGTTATCAATGTTTTGTTCCCACCCAGCCTGATTGAAATGTTGCTCCCAGTCACAAGTAAGGTGCGGGTGAGACGCAGTGGAATAAGTCCTCTTCATCTTGCTGCTCAACACAACCACGTGGATGTTATGGAGGAGCTGATTGAAGCTGGCTACAATATAAATGCCCTCTTGTCACCTGAAAGATCACGACTTTTTGAAGATAAGCGCACTTCTGTATTGTACTTTGCTGTTTACAACAACAACGTGGAGGCTACGGAAATTCTGCTGAAGGCCGGAGCAAATCCTAATGTGGATCTGATAAACCCATTACTCGTCGCGATCCGACACGGCTCCATCAGAATTATCCAGCTGCTAATGAGCTACGGAGCTAACATCAATGCCTATATTCCGACACACCCCACGTCCTTCCCAGCAACAATCATGTTTTGTATGAAGTACCTCAGCTTGCTGAAGCTGATTATGGACTATGGTGGTGACGCAGAATCTTGCTTTGATTGTGAATATGGCAACCGCCAACATCCAGAGCTAGAACAAAGGAGACCTGACACAATAATAGAACCAAAACATCGAAAAGTTGTACAAGTAAGTCCCAATAATGTTTATTCCTTTTTCATTGACATGCAGACTGGAACAGCATTCCCCCACCCCCAGCCCTCGAGGTACGGTGTCCAGCAATCCCCCAGTTTAACTCTAGCCTAATCAGAGGACGATTTACAGTAACCAATTAATCTACCAACTGGTACATCTTTGGACTGTGGGAGGAAACCGGAGCGCTCAAAGGAAATCCACTCGGTCACGGGGAGAACATACAAACTCCTTACAGGCAGTGTTGGGAATTGAACCTGGGTCACCTATACTGTAAAGCATTGTGTTACCATGCTGCCCCATGAAATATAGTGTTGTTCATGCAATCATGAGACAGTGTTCAATACTTGTGGCTGCATAGGTTGATATGTTGGTTAAGGCGGATGGCATGCTTGCCTCTATTAGTTAAGGTACTGAGTTCAGAAGTCAGGAAGTTATGTTGCAGCTTTATAAAACTCTAGTTGGGTCACATCATACAGTTCTGATCACACTATAGTAGGAAGGATATTGAGGCTTTGGAGAGGGTGTAGAAGAGGGTTCCTCCACCATTTTGTGTGAGTTGCTCTAGATTTCCAGCATCTAGACTTCCTCGTGTTTATGATTTTCTGCTCCACTGTGAAGTCTCCTTGAGGGATGTTGACTCTGAAGTTTAAATCTCTTCAAAAGGAGCTGTGAGATCTTTTCTCACTGTTCTCCCCCCATGCTGCCCCCCATGTATGCTCAGCCAGACTTGACCTCTTCTCACCTGCCTATCACATCTTTCTTCCCTTTCTCCTATGATCCACTCTCTTCTCTTAACAGATTCCTTTCCTACCCACATGGCTTCACCTATCACCTTCTTGCTATCGTCCCTCCCCTCCACCTACCTTTTTATTTTGGAGTCTTCCTCCTACCTTTCCAGTTCTGATGAAGGGTCTTGGCCTGAAACATGGACTGTTTATTCATTTTGGTCGGTGCTGCCTGACTGGCTGATCCCTCCAGCATTTTGTTTGTGTGGCTCTGGTAATCCAGCATCTGCTGGATTCCTTGTTTTTATAACCAGAATGCTGCCTGGATTAGAGAGCGTGTGCTATCACGAGAGGCTGAATAAACTTGTGTTGTTTACTCTGAACTGACAAAGGCAGAGGGGAGATCTGATAGAGGTTTTTAAAATTGAGTGGCATAGATAGAGTGGACAAACAAATGGCCTTGTTGGGCCTTGTTGGCCTTGTTGGGCCGAAAGGGCCGAAATGTTACCATGTTGTATCTCTAAGAAATATAAATGAAAAATAAAAATGCCATTTAAAAAAAGTCTCTGTGGATCTTAGTACTGATTGACCATAAAACTATCAGGAATAGGATCAGAATTAGGCCATTCGTCACACTAAGTCTGCTCTGCCACACCATCGTGGCTGATTTATCATCCCTCTCAACTCCATTCTCCTGCCTTCTCCCTGTCACCATTGATGCCATGATTAATCAAGAAATTATCAACCTCTGCCTTAAATATACCCAATGACTTGGACTGCACAGGCGAATGTGGGAATGAATGCCACAGATTCACTACCCTCTAAATGAAGAATTTTTCCCTATCCCTATTCCAATTGGATATCCCTTTCTTCTGAGGCTGTGCCCTTTGGTCCTAGACTCTCCACTAAAGGAAACATCCTCTTCACACTCACTCTATCTAGGCCTTTTAATATTCAGTAGGTTTCAATGAGATCAACCCTCATTCTTCTAAACTCTAGCAAGTGCAGGCCCAGAGCCATTAAATGCTCCTCAATGTTAACCCTTTCATTCCTGGGATAATTCTTGTGAAGCTTCTCTGGGCCCTCTCCAATGCTAGCACATCCTTTCTTCAATAAGGGGCCTAAAACTGCTTACGATACTCCAAATGTGTCTGACCAATGCATTATAAAGCCTCAGCATTACGTCCTTGCTTTTATATTCTAGTCATCTTGAATTGAATGCCAACATTGCATTTGCCTTCCTCACCACTGACTCAACCTGGAGGTTAACCTTTATGGAATCCTGCATGAGGACAAGTTAATGAAAAATGACAAAGCATTTTTTTAGGTCTCTCTGGCTAACAGATTGATAATTTATATTATTGGGGAAAACACTAACCACGTCAGGGCAGATGGGGTTCATCAGCCGTGGTCAGCAGCTCATCCAGTAGAAGGAAGTCTCTGATCTCAAACCTCCGCCGTCTTGTGGCTGTACCCACTGATGGGGACGGCTTCGGGATTAAACCCCGAGGAAAATATCCAGAGCTCGAGTCCCTAAGATAGTCCTATGTGGAGTTCAACAACTCGTGTGATGCTGCTGGTGCTGAACTGTAATGGTCACTACTGTTTCTTTGGATTCCTTATCTGCATGGAGAAGGGGAACCTGCATGGGCAACAGCTTGTTCTCCATGTCATACTGTTCCAGCCTCCGTAAACATAGTCAGTTAGGTTGCAACATCCATGATCGACCCTGACCAACGGAGGGCCTATATTAGCTGTGAGTCTGCACAAAATTATGTCTGAAATATGAGGTGGCTCTTGCTAACACACTAGAACAAGAGAGATGCAAGAAGAGGATGGTTGGCCCAGATTTGAGGAAGGCCATCACCTTCATCAAGGAGGGAGCAAGGCTTTTCGTAACCAAACAACCAAAGCCAAATCTGCTGCTAACGGCCTGGTCCTGGGAGATGAGGGTTGATGTGGGAAGGAGGCTGCAGTTCTTGGAGGTGGTGCACACAACCCTCCGCCCGGACATTGTATTGTGGCCAATTGAAGACTGGAAAATAATTCTGATTGAGCTGATGGTGCCATGGGAGGAGGGATGGGAAGAGGCCCACGAGAGAAAGGCCTTGAAGTACTAGCCCTTAGTGCAGGAGTGCAAAGACCAGGGATGGCAGGCATGGTTGTTCCCTGTGGAGATCGGCTGCAGAGGTTTCCCAGCCAAATCAGCATGGCAGTTGTTGTCAGCTCTGGGCCTGGACGAAAGGAGAGAAAAACAAGCAGCTTGTAGGATGGGGGAAGAGGCAGAATGAGCCTCTTGTTGGATTTGGAGTAGGAGAGAGGAGGGAAGCTGGAAGCCAGGAGAAGATGGGCAGTGATTTGGCCACCAAAGCCGGCCCACTAACAGGAGAGTGTCGTGGTTAAAGGTTAAAGGGAACCACCTGATGACATCTGCTCCTGGCTGAAGGGTACAGTTACCTCATAAGGTATCTGGAGAAAGCACCCTCACAGGTGTATCCAACAATGACAGGACCCCTGTGAGGTAAAGTGGTAAAGCTGTTGCACTGGGACAGTTCTACTCTCTTGACATCGGAAGTCCGTGTCCAGTGGTACGAACAGTTGTCACAAACTGGGGTCCTCCTTGGTTGCAGTGGATGACCGTGATGTCTTCAGTGCCTTGTCACTGCCCCTCGCTCTCCACGGAATGTTGCAGAAGAGCCTTCCTGGCTGTTGGATCTCAGCCACCCAGTCCGCTGGAGCTGGCTTCAAATGCCAGGGAAGACATGCCTCTGTCTCAATGGGGTATGAGATCATTGAGACAGGTGGATGAAACTCTCAACTGGCTTCATCCACCTGGCAAAGAGCTGTCACATGCAAACAGCTACCTGGAGCCACACCTGAGAGCTGAGTGTCCAGTGGGGATCAAAGGTGAGACAGCGGCCCCAGAATGGACATAACAAGCCCCTTCACCAGAGGTGCACACCCCATCTGAAAGATACCAAAGTGCTTTTAAGCTCAAAGTGCCCATTTTGGTGACTGAAAGAAAGGGAGGCGAAGCAGTTTAAAATGAACTGAACCAGAATTGCTATTGCTGTAAGCAATCCGATTCTATTAGCTTTGGGCCATGCAATTATAGCGGTCCTCTGTTAGTTTGGTTGACCATGGATGTAGCATTTTAGCTGTCATCCCCAAGCCAGTTACACAGGTCAAGGCAGCACAATATGGAGGCTCTCCTTCTTCATGCTGCTAACGAATTCAAACAAACGGCAGGGATCAATACACTTCAGCACCAGTGGCACTGCAGGAGCTGCCCGCCAGCGTTGACCCCAACATAGGACAGCCTTAGGGACATCCAGCTCTGGATTTTCCCTCTGGGTTTACTCCCAAAGCCTTCCCCATGAGTGAGTAAAGCCACAAGGCAGCGGAGGTTTGAGATCAGAGTTTTCCTTCTCCTAGATGAGCTGCAAACTGCAGCCAACAAGCCCCATTTGCCTGAAGTGACAAGCCTTAAAGTGCTAGTAACCATTCTTTACAGCTTCTCCTGTCAGTAGAAATGGTTCCACTGGGTTTAGTAGCTTAGCCATTCATGAAGGTTAGAAGTTGGACTGGGTTTTCAGAGATTATTTCAGATGCACATCATTGGGAGTATTTAATAGGTAGTGGGAGGTTATCCCCACTGCTACTCCCCCTCCGGCTATAATAACCTTGAGGAACATTGAAGTTATAGGGCCCTCAATAATAGTGCCTCTTAGTTGGTTGTTTGTGATGGAAATCCCCATCTGGCTTGAAAATTCCCCTGATAAGCATCCATGAGGTAGAGCAACCATGCTTTAGACTATTCATGTCTCAAGTGGAATTTGAACCTTAAACCGGACAGAGACTCATGAAAAGTTGCAGGTTTCATCTCAATTTCCATCCCTTCCTCTCTTCCAACTGTGGTGACTTAGCCTTTTCTTCACTCCCTTTGGTTCAGTCATTTCATAGCTGTATCTCTGAGAAATAATCTATTTCACATAGAAAATTGCCATTTGTTTCTTCTCCTTGAGTCCTTTAAAGTTTGCCCCAAACTGCACATATTCCTTACATATTGCACAGAGGAAGTGTCCCAAAGCCCGCAGCCTCTCCTCCGAGCCTCCAGCGGCCTTTCTGAGGAAGGAGCTCCAGTTCAGCTGGTTCAGATACATGTCTATCCTTCTGCAAGTTGCCAGATGCATTTTGAATTACAGTATGTTTTATTATTTATGGTAACGTTTAGCTTGATGTGCTGTGTGTGATGTATGTTTTGTGGTCTGGTGGGACATTGTTTCGTTTGGTTGTATATATGTACAGTTGGAGGACAATAGATTTGAACTTGAATGAAGACCCAATAAAATTCAAAGCAAGACCAGCAATTAATTTACAAAGTACTAATCCTAAATATGGGAGATTTTGCAGATGTTGGAAATCCACAATAACGCTTACAAATTGCTGAGGGAACTCATCAGGTCAGGCAGCATCTATGGAGGGTAAGGGGCAATTTTTTGGGCCGAGACCCTTCATCAGGACTGGAAAGGCAAGGGGAGGAAGCCAGAATAAGAAGTTGAGGAGGGGTAAAAGTACAAGCTGAAAGGTAATAGGTGAATCGAGACGAGGGGGAAGGTGGGGGTGGAGGAGGGGGAAATGAAGTGGAAGCTGGGTGCTTCCTAACCCTAAATCATTTATTGTCATAGTGAGCTACAAGTCCAATGAGAAGACACTGGACAACTGCATCTCAGGTACATAGGTGCAGACAACACAGAGAATCAAGACAGTGATGAAAGAGAAAATAAAAAGGGATGCAAAAACTATACCTTGGTGTAAACGAAAGACATTCTTCAAAACTGTAGAACTGATCGTTTTGAACCTGTTGCCATGGAAACCACAGCATTATAAGCTGAAATGCTGTGAAAAATAGACTAAATATCTTGTCCGTTAAAATTTTCCTTCTCTCTATTTTGACCAGGCAAGTTGAGACACCTGCTGGAAAGCCAACATATATTTTTAAAAATATTTTGATCTTTTAGAGAAGTAGGCACCAATAAGGTGAAGCACAACCCTCTGACCACTGGATCATAATTAGGCTCATGACTAATCAGTGTTCATCTTTATGCTCAGAATGCCACCTTTGTCATTCTCCAGGTCCTAATGAATGTCAGAGAGGGGAATCCCTACAACCTGATCTCATGAAGGGTGAATAGGGTCCTTGACCGATCCAGTCTCCACCCAGCTAACAGGGGTTACCTGCCACTCATTTCTAACTCATCACCTGCAGCCTATTTAAACCCAGCTCTCATCCACTGTGTCCTTGTTCCCTCATAATCCAGCACCTGCGCCAGCCCCTACCCCTGGCACTCCTCAGCCAACCGTCCCACTCCCTTCTTGTGGAGCTCTGCCCTCACCATTCCCAACATCTTTTGCTCCCGCTAGATTTACAAACTTGCTCTCTGCTCCACATTGACAATTACAGTACTGTGCAAAGTCTTAGGCACCCAAGCTGTGTAGATGTGCCTAAGACCTTGGCACAGTACCGTATATTTACTATCAAAGTATGTATACCATATACAACCTGGGATTCATCTTCTTGCTAGCAGCCACAAAGAAGCGCAACAGAATTCACAAAAAACCTGATACAACAAAGACAAATAAGCACTCAATGTGTGAAAAAGAGAACAAATCGCACAAACAATAAAACAGAAAAACAAGTAACACTGAGAACCTAAAGTGCAGAGTCCAGTTCAGTGCTGATGCCTGCAGGACACTGTCCAGGAACCAGTTCAGACAGCTCACGTAGTTCAAACTTCATCTGCTTTATAAGCAGTTACTTGGGACCATGCATTAATAACACAATTGCAGAATAACTTTTGGTTTTTAGTATGCAATTTTTCTGAAATAGAAAACTCAAGTTTCTCAAACCAATGGAAGTCAAAATGTTGGTCAGACAAATTCCAATTAGTTCAGCTATTGATTTGCAAACTCGGTGTCTGCTGTGAACTGTTTCCAAAGTGACAGCCGAAGTGATTTACTAAATAAATATTAGTAACACTGTCCAAAATGTTGTTGTTTGGCAACCACATTCAGACTCGATCACATCAACAGTTAGGAATTTGTCTTTTGCTCTTCGGACGAAGTTTCTTTTTGTGGATATATCATTGCAGAAGTTTGCTTTCAGCTCCATATGGACCTGACTCTATTTAGATTGCAGGATTAATTTCAAAAAGTTTATACTGGGCTGCAGACAAGTTGGACAAAATTGACTTCTTCATAGTATAATTTTCAAAAGCTGGTCAATAACCTTTTCTCTTGAAGGCAAAGAAATATCTTAAAGATAAATAAAGCAAGAAGGAAATTAGATGCTGGGAACCTAAAACAAAATCAGTAAATGTTGTAGGGACAAGTCATAAACACAAGAGATTCGGCAGACAAGAGAAAATCTGCAGATGCTGGAAATCCGAGCAACACACACAAAATGCTAGAGGAACTCAGCAGGCCAGGCAGCATCTAGGAAAAAAGTACAGTTGATGTTTCTGGCCGAAACCCTTCGGCAGGACAGATTCTGCAGATGCTGCAAAGCCTGGTTAACACACACAGAATGCTGGAGGGATCAGCAAGTCAGGTAGTATCTCTGGAAAGGAATAAACAGTTAATGTTTCAGGCTGAGCCTCTTCATTATGAGGGGGATAGATAGAGTTGACGTGGATAGGCTTTTTCCATTGAGAGTAGGGGAGATTCAAACAAGAGGACATGAGTTGAGAGTTAGGGGGCAAAAGTTTAAGGGTAACACAAGGGGAAATTTCTTTACTCAGGGAGTGGTAGCTGTGAGGAATGAGCTTCCAGTAGAAGTGGTAGAGGCAGGTTCTGTATTGTCATTTAAAGCAAAATTGGATAGGTATGTGGACAGGAAAGGAATAGAGGGTTATGGGCTGAGTGAGGGTCAGTGGGACTAGGTGAGAGTAAGCGTTCGGCACGGACTAGAAGGGCTGAGATGGCCTGTTTCTGTGCTGTAATTGTTATATGGTTATTAGGACCCTGATCTTGTCCAAACTAAGCTTTTAAGACCATAAAATATAGGGGCAAAATTAAGCCATTTGACTCGTCAAGTCTGCTCCGCCAGTTCATCATGGCTGATCCAATTTCCCTCTCAACCCCAACCTCCTGCCTTCTCCCCGTATCCCTTTACACCCTGATTAATCAAGAACATATCAAGCTCTGCCTCAAATATACCCAATGACTTGGCCTCCACCGCTGCCTGTGGCAAAGAATTCCCCAGATTCACCACCCTCCAGCTAAAGAAATTCCTCATCTCTGTTCTAAATGGGTGTACCTCTTTTCTGAGGCTATGTCTCCTACTATAAGAAATGCCCTCTGCACATCCATTCTATCTAGGCTTTTCAATCTTCGATACGTTTCACCTTGGCATGATGAAAGGTCTTGGCCCAAAATGATGACTGTTTATTCCCCTCCATAGATGCTGCCTGATCTCCCGAGTTCCTTCAGCATTTTCAGCGTGTTACTGGAGAGAGTCATCAATTCAAATATCATCTGCATAGGGAGAAACTGAGTTACAGTTTTGAGTCAATAACACCATTAATATTTATTTATAACTCTAAGCATTAATAATTTACTTTACAAAAGTGCTTCCTCATCTGCTGGCACTCTCCCGCATTTTCTATTTTTTTATTAAACGACAGAAGCACTCTTTGTGCATTTTGTACCTTACTGTTTGGTGACT